>NW_027192402.1:0-11784 GCF_041956645.1 Rasamsonia byssochlamydoides | reverse complement strand
GGGGGGGGGGGGGGGGGGTGGCAGAGGGGACGAAAGCCACTGTGACTGAAATTTTGGGATCATATCTGCCCTCCGATGTCGAAATGCAATCAAAAAAGGAAGGTTCGAGGCTGAGGTTGCGACAACTCAAGCCTATAGTCGTGAATGGGTTAGTCACAGATTACCAAGCAGCTGAAAAAGGCTGTAATACTCACTGAGACAACTTTCAAAGACCATACCAGAGACAAATCTGGCATCACTTTAGATGCCGGCAACAACTGGCGTAGTTTCACAGTGCCTTGTAGAAATTTCAGAATGACAGTGGATATGTATCACCTATCATAAAACAGTGACGAGAAGCCCTGGTGAGAATTCCCAGCAGTATGTAAAGCCATGGCATTCGAGGACCTCGTTAGACACAAAGACACCATGGAGCGGCAGCCAGAGTTGGAATGAAATATGTCGCCCCTTCCCCGCACTACCACATTTACATGAAGGAATTTAGCTTCACGAGACCGTGTCGCCACTGGGATGTGGGTGCATAACAAAGCTTAGAGCTGGGATGATGGACGGAAAAAAGACAGCGAGGCCAAACTGTCACGAAGGAAAGCGGCGCGGAAAGCGGCGTCAATTCCCCCGGCTTACAGACTATAGAGGTAGGTACAGTCAAACCTCGCTATAACGATACTCGATAATCGATACAGCGATCAAATTTGGTGACCTGAATTCCACAATTTGGTGCAAAATGAATTCGTTATAACGATAACCTTCCTAAAGCGGTTTAGTGATGCGTTATACCCATCGAGAATTTTGCCCGAATTAGGATCGTTATAACGAGGTTTGACTGTACCTACCTAGCTCATGATGGCCAGGGATTAATAGTGGGTATCCCTACCACCGAGTCACCGACACAGCCGGTGGCAAGCATTGTCGAGAGAGCTTACCCGTAACAGACCCACGTCTCCTAGCGAAAGGGGGAGAAGAGTGCTGTCGAGGCCGACGCATATCCCTCCTTTGCATGGCGCAATCTGCTATTAAATTATTACCCTCTCCATCGCCATTCTCTTGTGTCCATTTCTATTTTCTGCTTTTCATTGGGCTTTCACTGAGATCAGGGAAACCGAAAAGGGCGCAACTTTTGGTTCACCCGGAATAGGTTTATAAGTTCCAGAATCTGCAACGTCCCCTAGGTTAACAATCTCTACCATCCCTTAACGTTAAGAATCGGCAATCTTTCGGAAAAATGATAATCTAGAACTGGTAGCGATTACTCTGTTTGCAGTCGTCCTCCATGGCCAGCGCAGTATCAACAGGGAGAACGCCAATGAGAATTCGTTCCATGCCGTCATCAAGCCTTCTCATTCGCTGCTTATAATCAATTCTGGTGGATTCTCTTCTAAGGACTTCATCAAGCCCGACTTGGGAACATTGACAAAGCCGAATTCTACTTATTGCAGCTTGAAAAAGTCGGTTCTTACCAGAGTTCATGAATGATGGCGGATTCAAAGCCACGCGCTGTGGATAGTGTTCCAGTCTCTACAATGAGCCTGGATCGTCGAGAGACTGCGCGAAATGAACAGTCAGACAATGAGGAGAGAAAGACACTACAGAGTCTCGCGCGACTGCCTTCGCCTGCAATTGATCCTGAAAAGGTAAGCGGCAACACAGAATGCAGATCATCCTTGCAATTTCCTAAGAACTTAGCAGCGGTCCTCTATTCAACGGTAACTTTTAATTTCTCTGACTTAGAAACTTATCAGGATCGTCTGCCACCTTCCTTCTTCCACCGAGCTAGAAACAGTCTATCCGAACCGGTCGTTGCGGCATTCATTGCAGGAGGAGTGGCTGGTGCTGTTTCCAGAACAATTGTCTCCCCTCTCGAGCGTTTGAAGATATTGTTTCAGATTCAAAGCGCTGGGAGAGAAGAGTATAGACTATCAGTTTGGAAGGCTCTGGTAAAGATAGGCCGAGAGGAAGGCTGGAGAGGCTTCATGCGAGGGAACGGTACAAACTGTATCCGTATCATTCCTTACTCAGCTGTGCAGTTTGGAAGCTATAATTTCTACAAGAAAGTAAGCGTGCAACATTACACGTTCCAGCAGAGACCAGTTCTCCTCGAGAGCCCGTTCGCAGATTCTCATTTTTGAGATCTAAACAAAATCATTTGGGCCGAGCCTTCTCTGGGTTCCATACGGAGCTAATTGTTCCCCAGTTTGCAGAGCCGTCTCCTGACGCTGAATTAACCCCGATACGACGCCTCATTGTTGGAGGAATTGCAGGCATCACCTCAGTTACTGTTACTTATCCTCTCGATATCGTCCGCACACGACTTTCGATTCAGTCTGCATCTTTTGCGGCCCTGGGTAACAGAGCTCCTGGAGAAAAATTACCAGGCATGTTTCAAACGATGGTTTTGATGTACAAAAATGAAGGAGGTTTTCTCGCCTTATATCGTGGTATCATTCCAACCGTGGCGGGAGTTGCTCCCTACGTAAGTGAACAGGATGATCTAAAAAACGTATACTTCTGCTCCTGACTGTGTTCTTACTTAGGTGGGCCTCAATTTTATGGTTTATGAATCAGTAAGGGAATACCTAACGCCTGAAGGGGATAAAAATCCAAGCCCTTTTCGAAAGCTGCTAGCTGGAGCCATCTCAGGAGCAGTTGCACAAACTTGCACATACCCATTGTAAGTGCCAATGCTACGGCCTGTGCCATGTTGATGCCTGATGTTAATGAGCATTAGCGATGTTTTGAGACGACGATTTCAAATAAATACCATGACGGGGATGGGCTATCATTATACATCCATTTGGGATGCTATCAAGGTCATTGTGGCCGAAGAAGGTATACGGGGTCTGTACAAGGGTATTGTTCCTAATCTGCTCAAGGTAGCACCAAGCATGGCCAGCAGTTGGCTCAGTTTTGAGATCACTCGCGACTTCTTCCTTAGTCTCGGGGACAAATAGTTGGTATTTCACTAGAAATACCAGCCGGCTTTGATACCCTGGCCCTGCTCCAACAATTACAGTCGACTTTGCAAGACCTGATCATTTTGTATCATTTTGTATCTTAGGCCATATATAACTTTGTTTAGTTTTTTCTCTTTGGGGGGAAGGGGGAAGGGGAGGTGTTAACATTCTTCTACAGAACAAGCCATACCGGAGTCGAACTTTCATATAGCAAAACTAGATGCTTATTTTCCTTCACCAGAATTCTTACGCATTAGGTATCAAAAGGAAAATTGTGGTTGGCAAGCTGTTCCACATCGACGTTGCAAAAGTACATTGGCATCATAAAATGGCTATGTAAGTTTCCCTCTTTCAGAATTCAAGATTCTCCAATCGACAAGTATCATGCCATTTTTCGCTTGTTAGTTGCCGCACCTGCTTAGCGGCCTTAGCCTAAGTTAGTCCTTACCTAATGAGGTGGTCATGGGGATCCACCTGCGCACATATACCTATAAGCCTAAATAGTACTAGTGTAGGGCACAACCCACACACACCGTTTATCTGAAAATTGCAGACCAAAAACCTCATCATTCTGTACGGTGTGACAGCTAACCAACTCCAAGGGTAAAACCCATCAAATTCAGGAGCCATGGGTAAGTGAATCTAATATAGAATCATTAATGAATGTTTTTCTCGAAGTCTTGCAAGCAGTTGAGATCGCTGATCATATTTCGACGCAGGTATCGACTTGGACCGTCACCATGTGCGCAGCACACATCGCAAGGCGCCCAAGAGCGACAATGTCTACCTCCAGCTCTTGGTGAAGCTTTACCGATTCCTGGCCCGTATGAATTCCCGAAGACTTTAAATACTGCAATTTATGAATGTCTAGGGCTCTTTGAACAGCTAGTAACTGTGACGATAGGCCGCACGGACTCCAACTTCAACAAGGTGGTGCTTCGCCGACTCTTCATGTCGCGCATCAATCGTCCCCCCGTGTCTCTTTCTCGCATCGTTTCCAATGTTACCGATGCGCACAAGGGCAAGACCGTGGTTGTCGTTGGAACTGTCACGGACGACAATCGGCTTCTGACCGTTCCTAAGCTGTCTGTGGCTGCCCTCCGCTTTACCGCTACTGCCAGGGCCAGGATCGAGAAGGCCGGTGGTGAGGTCTTGACCTTGGATCAACTCGCTCTGCGGGCTCCCACAGGAGCGAACACTTTGTTACTTCGTGGACCAAAGAATGCCCGAGAGGCCGTGAAGCACTTTGGCTTCGGTCCGCACAGCCACAAGGTAGCTTTCTTTTGAAATTATGAATATGTCTCGTTCAGTTTTGTACTGACAATTTTCCAGAAACCGTATGTGCAGAGCAAGGGACGCAAGTTCGAGAGGGCTCGTGGACGAAGAAGGTCGCGCGGTTTCAAGGTGTAAGAAGTGTGTCATAACGTGTCGCTCGGAGTGCCAATCCTGCTACATTCATGTGAATGAGCTAATAGCCTATTTCGACATATGACTACAACTAGCTTCCATGTCTTTCTCTTGTCGGTAAGACTTTGCAGGAATTCAAAATTTGTCCCTCTGCATAGCATGACAGGAGTTCTATTCAATACGTTTGTGAAATGCACACTGGATCAAGGAAGATCAAATATCAGTTCTCAAGCTACTTTCTGCTACTCTTAACATCGCTTTCCCTCAAAATCCAAGTAGCATTATGTCACTTTCAAATCAACGAATTGCCATCTGTAATTTCCAGCGTCTGATGCTTGAATTTTCTGCCCCCTGGACGACCGGAGTAATCAGCCGCTATATGCCCATTGCCCCTGATCAGATATTTATAGATAGTCAGCCCGTCCAGGCCAACCGGGCCTCTAGTATGGATTTTGTTCGTGCTGATTCCAACTTCTGTACCGAATCCGTACCTCATACCATCGGCAAAACGAGTAGAAGCGTTCCAGTAAACTCCAGCACTATCCACACTGCTCATGAAAGCCTCCGCCACCTCTCTCGATGTAGTCAAGATGATGTCTGTATGCTTGGAAGAGTGCGCATTTATATGCGAGATGGCTGCTTCGACAGAGGAGCCCGATCGGGAGTCCGACGGCACGGTCTTAATGGCCAGGATCAGATCCAAGAACTCTGTATCGTAGTCACTATCTGTGGAATCCTGTAATAAGAGCGCCTGCGAAGTCGGCAACCTTTTCTGTAAGGCAGCTTTCGACGGTGCATCGCAGCGAAGAGATACGCCCTTGGCATGTAAAGCCTCGGCGATGGCGGGCAAAATGGTCTCAAGGACATCTTCATGGACAAGGAGAGTCTCCAGAGAGTTGCAAGCAGCCGGGTAGTCTGTTTTCGAATCGACTATGACCCTGACAGCTGTTTCCAGGTCTGCATCTGAATGGATATAGGCCGAACAAAGTCCATCAGCGTGCCCCAAGACCGGTATCTTAGTGTTATCTTTGACATATCGAACAAGATCATTAGAGCCGCGAGGGATGACTAAGTCAATTAGCGCATCTTGCGCGAGCAGGGAAGAAACAATATCGCGCGTTTTGACCAGCTGGAGGGAGGAAATGGGAATCTGCGTGCTTGAAATAGCCTCCGATATAACATTTGAAATAGCAACAAATGACTCCGTGGACTCTTTTCCGCCTGCAGAGAGTTAACACAGGCTAGATTATGATGAGCGGATCGACTAACCCTTGAGAATAGCAGCATTTCCAGATTTAATAGAAAGCGCCGCGATGTTGGCGATAACCTCAGGACGAGCCTCGAAGATTATTAACAAAACGCCCAATGGACAGCTGACTCTCTCCAGAACAAGACCATCGTCTAGTAATGTCCTGAGGGTCACCTTCCCAACTTCTCAAGGATTAGCAAAACATTCAGGGTGGAACTTGCTGTAGACGAGAGATGCTATTCGAGATGGATTTCTCACACACCTGGATCTTCAAGATCACGAACACTCAGGATGCCGTTGAGCATATCTTCATATTTGCCCGGCCGGGATAAGTCAAGCCGCTTGAGAACGCTTTGACTCAGTTCGCCATTTGCTGCAGCGCGAGTAGCTGCCGCAACGTCTCTTGCATTTGCCTCTAGTATATAGTCTCTTTTTTCTAAGAGAGCAGCATGAATCGCAGTCAATGCTTCATTGCGTGCATCGTTGGAAAGCGTTGCCAGACGACGCGACGCTAAGGATGCACTCCTTGCGATTTCTGAAGCTGAGGACTCGGTGAGCGACATTCTCAATTTGATCGTGAATCGAAAGGTGACTTTAAACTTGATGTAAAACGGTTGGATTGGGCAACAAAATGTCAAATTTGTGTCCCCTAAAGCGGCAGAGTTATCTAAACATCACTGTCAGAATTAACTAGGCATACAAATTCAGTGGATTTTTTGCTCGAGTGTTGTTTAGATGTACTCCGTACCCCGAAAAGACTAGACCAAAAAAAATCTCCAGAATTCGGATGAAGCACTAGCATAAGAAAAGTGTGGAGCTGTTAGCCGTACGGAGTAGTTGTTTGTTCGATCTTAGGTTCCACAACTTTGTTCTCGACTTTGTTAGATGCTCTTTCATCCCCCGTGTAGTCCGGAAACTTGACATTTTGCTTCGTAGTTTTGATTGATATTATCATGTAAATAAGTAGTTTCCTGCGGTCCATATTGCTTGTATGTGCAAGTACGACTAAGCATACCTAGGTACTCCGTACTATCTACCCACCCCGCACTAGTGAGCCAATTACCTAGGTACATACCAGGGGATCATATTATCAGCGGGGAATTATACATTATTGAGGGGCAAGAAATATGGTATATTGACAAGAATATGGCGAGGAATCTGGTGAGATATATAGTAAGGAATACATACACTATAGAATAAAGCGATATTGGCAAGAAAAGTTGCAAGGAATATAGGTAAGAAGCCCACCTTGAAAGGAGATAGAACTAGCATAGGCTAGGTATTTTCTCTTCACGCCAGTCGAGTGAAGCTAGACCTGTAAGGCTTGTTAAACAACTAGGTAGACGGCAAACGAGCCGCTGAAAACGGCAGCTCCTGATGTTGAATCGGATCTTAGGTACCTTCTACCACTTCTTCTGTGCATTCTCCTTATTCCCCTGACCCTCGAGACAGCTCCCGACATCTTCTATCTCTTACTACTACATAGCTTTAATCAAAACGAGCACAATCCACAATGGATTTAATAGATGAGATCTGATCGGAAATCCCACTAACTGCTGCCATGCTCCAAGTGTTTGATGGTACTAGATAACTTCACCAGTTGTGCTTGCAGTCGCTCCTAGGAGGCTCGACTAACTGGAGGAGGCTGAGGGCTTATTTCCTATTTCTGAATAATGGTCTTGGCATCATTTTCATAAACCCATGGTTATAGCGATTTTGAGAGTGAATAATTTGGGTATCCCCTCCAGTATGCCTTCAAGGAAGCCTACAAGAGGATCAGAAGAGAAGAGTGAAGGTTCCATAATGTTGGATCTCAGATCACAGCTACTACTGACACCTGTACAGAGTACAGGTACTACCTAGGTACACAAGAGCCATGCGAGGCTAGGACAATATAGGAAGGCGGTGATACCACATCCAGCTTAGTACGGAGTAAAATATACGAGTACTCCGTACGGAGTACTCTGTACCCTGTACTCCGTACTGGCAGCGACCTCGTGGGGTGGGGAAGTCCAAGCTCAGACTTGATCACTATCATATTGTTGTCGAAGGCGGTGAAGACTACAGATGCTTTTCTACCTACATTACGACTGCATCTCACCTGCCATTTAATTTAAGATATATTCATTCTATCCTCAAACGAAGGCAGCTGACTTGAATGTGAATTGATGACCGTGCTTGATTATTAACCGAAAAGCATCTACCCAAGTGCTCTAGAGCCAGCCCACTCTGTTTTGGTGGCAGATCACCGCGGATTACGACTTTGCGCCCCGCCATCTATTGACCAGTGTCACAACTTAACGATTTGGTCATTTAACTGAAGATGGCAGATGTTCTGCCACGCCTTCTTTCCTTTCCTCGACGGTCAGATACTCCGCATGCTGTCTCTGATGAGGAATACGATGAGCAGATTCGCAGTTTAGTTGCCTATCTGAAAGAATATTTACCCAACAAAACCGATGAAGACACTGCCGGCATTCTGGAAGTAAGTTTCTTACTGTTGATTTCGTCCGTGGTGTCACACATCATCATTCAATGTTCATTCAGGCCTAGGAAATAATCATTAACATGTGTAGCAACTCGATCCTTCCGTTCATTCTCTTTCATTCCTTTTAGTATTTCATTTTCACGTCCTCGCCCTTAGGTCCAGAACAAAACGAGTCATTCCTGAAGATCTCCATCCTGGAAAATATCTTTGGTCGAAGGCTTTACTCTTCTTGAAGACATTCGACCCAGTCCAGGTGAGATACGCTGGCTACGAATGGCGCCAGGTCGTGGAGTGCGTTGCAAGAGCGGCCGAGGCAGTCTCTAAGGTAAGGATCGGAACGCCTGAAATTGCTAGCATGAGTCTGATATCCAGAAGCCGCTTCTAGCAATTCGGCCTATCAGGGATGCTATGCTCCGTCTAGATCCGTCGGGCTCAAGTTTTACCTCAAACCATGTGCTTCTAAGCCGCATATGCCTTCGCGCAAGGGCATACGCGCTTGCATTACCGGTGATTGATAAAGACATATGTTTCTTCCCGTCCAGCGCTGATCAAGCATATTTACGACGTTCTCAGCCTGTTCTATGCGGGCAGCATGAATCTAGCGCAACCTTTATCACCTATGCATCTGGCTTTTCTTCTAAGCTGACCTACAGGGATCATCTGCAGTACTTCTTGTACAGCAGCATGATATACATGGGACTGAAGCAATGGGATAGAGCACTTCACTTCCTCAGCATAGTCATCTCTACACCTTCGATCAACTCGGTCAGCACGATCATGGTAGAAGCATATAAGAAGTGGGTTTTAGTGAGTCTGCTGGCAAAAGGCGCGGTACGATTTACTTTCAGATCTTTCTTGAAAGGATGAGAAACTTATCTGGTCGACAGCCGATTCCTCTCCCCAATATCACCCCGCCCCATGCAGTGAAGCTGTACAGATCACTTGCTCGCCCTTACGATGCTCTTGCGGATGCTTTCAGAACTGGAGACTTCGATAAGTTAAAGGCAGAGGCCGAGATAGGACAGTCAATCTGGCACATGGCAAGCTCTTCTCCTCTCCAGGTCTTTGAAAGTCTTTTTCGTGACCATTGGTTTTAACATCTTTTCGTCTATTAGGATAACAATACGGGACTTGTGCTTCAAGTACTTTGCGCATTCCGACGACACTCGGTTCTAAAGTTAGGCGCCACTTTCTCTGCGGTCACCATGGCTGATGTTTCGCGACGTGCTTCCCTTGCTGCCAGGGATCCCTTCGAAACCGAGCTTTTTGTTCTCTCCCTCGTCGTATCTGGAAAGCTTAATGCTACCTTATTGGATCCCAGATATGCGTCAAGTTCTACGCTGCTACGCTTTTCGACACTTCTTCCGAGCTCTGATGCTGTCTTAGAGAAATCAATTCGAGAACAACTGCTCGTTGAGCGGCAGAAACTAAGAGCCCTTGCAAACAATGTGCAAGGCAGTGATAAGAGGTTGGAGCTAGGCAAGGAATTCGTTGATTATCTGCGTAAAAGCCAAAAGCGGAACGATAGTACATCCAAAGATGGGAAGGCAGGGGGGAGAGATCTTGACTTTGATGAGGATATGATGAGTGATCTGCGATAGGCCGTCGAGTTTGTATCTTCAACACTTGTTAGGATGCAAAGCTACGTTTACATAATATTCAAATCATCTTTTCACGCGATTTTCATCACGAGATTCTCCACTAAACGTAAAAAGCCCGGCGGGGAGATTGCATTTAGCCAGTGTGTAGGAGAAAGTATCGTAGATTGGTGTAGGACTACTCCAGAATAGTTTCAATTCAACAACTCCTTTCTTTCGAAACTTATGAGGTATCCGTGAGGTCAGTGGTCATAGGAGCAGAATCCGACCGCTAATTCAAGAAACTCGAAAATGATGATACAAATGATAATTCAATCGATCAAATATCAGAGCCGGTATAATTTATCACCCCCTTACACGCCTATCAATTGCCCGCTGATTAGGTGCTCGTGGTCGCAGACGGTTGTTCAGCTTTTGCATCTGGGATTGTTGAAGCTGTTCCAGAAAGATTTGTTGGCTTTGCCTTCGGATTTTTCGTATAGTAATTAGAGATCGCAGATTTGATGGCATCTTCGGCAAGCATAGAGCAGTGCACTGGGCCAATGTTAGTGATCGCTTAAAACATGTTTTCCTGAGGCGGGTAAATGGCGTACGCTTAACAGGAGGCAAGCAAAGCTCCTTTGCAATCTCGGTATTCCGGATCTTAGCGGCCTCCTCCAAAGTCATCCCTCGTACAAGCTCCGTTAGGTAACTTGAGCTAGCAATGGCACTACCGCATCCAAATGTTTTGAACTTCACATCACTAATGGTGTTGGTCTTCGGGTCAACGCGAATCTGAAGTTTCATCACGTCTCCGCACGCAGGGGCACCGACCAGGCCGGTACCGACATCAGCATCCGTTTTCGACATCGACCCAACATTTCGAGGATTGTTGTAGTGATCAAGCAGTGCAGAAGGCGTTAGTTTGATTCAACAAAACAAAGCTGGTGGGTATATTGTCATGAAGGGAACAAAATGGCATGGAAGGCTCTAACAAATCCATCGGGGCAAGACTTATCTTTTTCATGATAGCTCCTTGCAGAAACTGGATATGCGCGACTTGATGCTTGAGCAGGCAAGAATGCAGGCCTCATGCTCGGAGTCGTAGCTCTGACGACTGAATGAGGGGTGGTAGAAAGTACTCGTCGGAACATTTTGAGGTAGTCACTGTTGATTTTGTGATGTCCAAATGGTCAAAGGTAAGAAATTTCCTTCTTGGATGGGACTAGTGGTTGCCAAGAGAATTTGAGGCAGATGGTTTGGAATTCTCGGATGAATGATGATGGATAAATGGTGGTTATGCTCACCAGTTATTACATATGCTTGTACGGGGTATGCTTTGGCGGGTATTCTTATAATATAAAACTTGGCTTGGCACGCCACTTGCCTCCAGACGCCGGTAATCGGTGTCAACGGGTCCAATGACGTTTTGCAGCTTTTGGAGCAATGCCAAGTCCGGGCTGTTCTTCCTCCCGAGGTCATCCCTATGGAGTACATTCACACCGATGAGGACAATTACAGCTATAGCATGGACAGCCAATCCTCATCTGCCTTATCTTCTTGATTTCTCAACTCTCCTACCTATCTCTAAAATATCTCCTAGGGTGTAAACGTGACCCTAAGTCTTTACAGAGCACTTAGACAATTGGTGATCATAATTAATAAAATGAGGTCTTTTAATATACCTATGAGCCTACCTACGAGCCCATAGGCTTCCCCATAGGCCTCCCTATATGCAGAAGACCAGCCCATTAGGCTGACATCTATTAGATGCCTCTGAGGAGCTCCTAGTGTTTACCCAAAGCCTACTAGATGCACCCATCTCTAAGAAGCAAATGCCTATGACCTAGAAAACCTCCTAGGGCAGAGAGATATACCCCTATATCTACAAAAAAGCAATTTGCCTATTTAATGCTACAAGTGTTACGAGCCAACAAAATGGGAAGCTGTCCAACACAGCAATGCATGATGAAACAATACCCCGCAAGGCAGGACAGTTACACGGATCATGTGATCAGCTGTATACCATCAGTATGTCACGTGATAAGGTATGAGTATACCATCAGGATATACCATCGGAAGGTATACGAAATGGTATATTGGGGAAGAAAC